>NC_057796.1:52677967-52687338 GCF_018294505.1 Triticum aestivum
TAGATAGTGGGGTACCTCTCCGGCGAGCCCCCCTCCCCGCTGCGGCTGGTTCTTCCCTCACCCCGGCGACCCCCCACCCCCTGAAAATCGACTGACCCAAAAGTCGATTCAGTCGACTGAAGTGTAGCTAAATCGGAGCAGCATCGCAAGCAAGAGCAAGAGCGAGAGCAGCAGCGGGAGCAAGGGCAATAGCAAGAGTAGACCAGGCAGGGGACCGAGAGCAAGAGCAGAGCAGCAGCGCGAGCGAGAGCTAAAGCAGCAGCAGCTCCTACTGATGTGTACGTCGCCGCCGAGGGAGTCACGCCGTGGAGGAAGTGGCCGGCGACACCGCCGTGGATGGAGCCACGCCGTCTCGGCTCGGGACCAAGCGCCGGCAGCACCGTGAGATCGAATCAAGAAGAAAATGCGGCGTTTAGTGTACAACCTCTTTGGTGGCGCCGATTAGGCCGCAACTTCATCCGAGGAAACGGTGATGATGATGCTCTTCCGGTGGTGCAGGTGAAGACGGTGGTGTGGGAATGGAGGTGGCGCGAAAGACGAGGGGAACGTCGGGGCAGCTCCTTGGAGGTGGAGGACGGGGTGGCTGAACCGGCGGGACGATGAGATCGACGACAGATCCTCATCCGGTACGGTGGATGAGGGACGTCGAGGTGTTGCTGTGGACAACGTCGTCGGGGAAGAGGCTCCGGCTGGGTGGCGGACGGAGCAGGGTGTGGGGTTTCGTCGCGGGTTTTCGCGGCCTCGGTGTACGAATGGGTGGGCGGATGGGATGGCAGTGGGGAACCATGGCTTAGAGACGCGCTTGTCCGAAATGTGGGGTAAGTTACGAAAGTACCCCCACCGATTTGAGGCGGTTCTTTCGGTTCAGGGGTACCACGGGCATTTCGCGTGTCGGGATTTCACAGGAGGTGGGAGTTTTCGCGCGCGTTGTAATTTCGGAATAGCAAGGCGCGGGTTGAGATGGAGGGAGTTGTCGGAGCACAACGAGACAAAGATATATCTTAAATATTTCGGGCTAACAAGGCGCGGGTTAAAGAGGCGGGAGTTTCGCAGCACGATAGACAGAGACGCTAGCTTGAATTTTCGGCATAACAAGGCGCGGCTTGAAATTTCGGAAGAACAAGCTTAACGTGTACCAAAAAAAAAGACAATTTGCACCTCAACACGCACAACACACACACAAACACCATTTAGACTAGAGTAAGGTACACGTGCATTGCACGCATGAGATTTGGCAACCAAATTATGAATAAATACCACATTATAGCATGCAAGCTTTGAGTCATATACGCATGATGTAGATGTTCGTTTAATTCTTATAGTTCATTTCATTCAAAATCATCTAGTTTTTATAAGAAAGCTAATCTATTTTAAGATTCATGGAATTGTGCGTCGTAAGACATAAAGTAAAAACAAATAATGGCAAATCATGTAGAAAAACATTTGGGCAATTCTGATACGGAAGATTCTAGAACAAATAAGAAGTGCTTGTGTTTTGATGTTTGTGCATTATGCTTAAGTTCAACCATGGAGTCTTCTAGATTATACATGTGGCGAAATCTGGTGGAATCTAGATGATATCCAACGGCCAGTAGTGCTCAAATTTGCCATCTTTGGACCATCGGATTCGCCTCATCCAACTACCATCTTTCAAAGTTAAAGTTACCCGCACACAATATAAAAAATATAAAATATAATATATATATAGGGGTATAGATATAGATATATGATGCGAAAGCCGCCCATCATCTCCAATTAGAATAGTGTGTCCATGCACGGATGCGACGTGGCCAAATGATGTCTGCCGTCGGTATCTCAAATTCAAATCAGTCTGACCTTGTTCAATGTGTATACATTACAACATGCTCGTTTCCAAACCACACCGCGCAGATCTCCATTATATTCATGCATGCATGGGTTTCAAACATCAGGATCTCTTATTCAAATATTTGAATTCAACTTTACATTGATTATGACCTCACCTATTTTTTTACACCCACACAATAGTCTTTTCTTTATAATTGTACCACTAACTTTCTCTCGTGCATGCATGCACACACACTACCAGTCGGCATTATCCATCGCACGCACGCAATCTTTTTCTTCAGGTCGGTCTCCCATGAAGGCACACACCCACACACATCCCCCTCTTCATCATATCGGGCATTCTTTATCTCTCACGCGTGCATGCGCATCGATCGATGTTCCTCTATGTATGTGTGTATATAGCTAGGTCTTTCATAGTTTTCCACACAAACCGATCAATCGATATATCCAGTGAGGTCTCACCCTCTTTCCCACGTCCACATCGATCAATCTATACCTCTCTATATAGGATTAACATATATAGCTAATACACCCACATTAATTATATATCCAACGTCGCCCTCTCATCATCCATGCCTTCCGCTTCATCTCTCAGACGCGTGCACAATGGCGAAGACAGGGGGCAGTAAGGGCCCTGCCCCCTCCCCCCTAACATCACTATATATCGAGGCTAATATGAATGTGATCATTAGACAATTGTTGCTAAAAATGGTTTAAGTTCATCAATTGACCCTCCTCGTAAAGGATTAGCAATGCTTGCCCCCTAGCTCATTTATTTTTCATGGCTCCGCCACTGCGCGCAACAGCGCACGTGTTCGCCCCCTCCCTCTAAATATTGATCTCGCACTTGTGCATTCCTTCATAGTCTCCCTCCACTCGGCCCCTCGCACCATCTTCTAGCCCCCCACCGGATTTTGCCACATGTACAATCTAGCAGACTCCATGGTTGAACTTAAGCATAATGCACAAACCTCAAAACAACAGTGGTTCTCTTTTGTTCTAGAATCTTCCGTATCATAACTGCCCAAACTTTTTTTCTAGTTGAATTGCCATTATTTATTTTTACTTTATGCTTTACAATGCACAATTCCATGAATCATAAAATAGATTAAGGGCTTCTTTGATTCAAAGGATTCTCAAAGGAATTTTGGAGGATTCTAATCATTAGGAATTTTTCCTATCTTGGTTGTTTGATTCGTAGGATTGTAAGCCATAGGAATTTTTCCATATGATTCATTTGCACTAGATTTCATATGAAACATCCCATCCACTCAAACCTCTTTGAAAGAATTCTGCGTTTTTTCTATGCACAATCAAACACTCATACAATCCTGTAGGATTCAAGACGACATTCCACTATAATCCCATGTTTTTCCTATTCCCGCGTTCTTAGCTTTTTTATAAAAACTAATTGATTTTGAATGAGATGAACTATAAGAATTAAACGAAGGGCTACATCAGGCATATATGACTCAGAGCTTACATGATATAGTGTGGTATTTATTCATAATTTGGTTGCAAAATCTGATGCGTGCAATGCACGTGTACCTTACTAGTACTTCGAGTATGTGCAAAACACGTAAATTAGAATACCAATGGCACGCTACACAGTGTCTCTCTTACAGTTCATGAAGCCACGTGGCACATGTGGAGGCGTTGTCGCGACCTCCTTGCGTGGATTGATCACAGTGACGTGCTGCTGGTTCCAGAAGAATGTACTCGTCCTCCCTGAGCCATACTGGCGGTACATGCACGAAGCGAAGATGTGCACGCACGCCACGCACGCACTCATTCCCTCACACGCACACGCGGGTACACGGGCGGACGCAATTTTGTACCAAGATCCACCCCATGTGATAATTTGACGCGTGTAAAGTCGTTCACTTCATTGATGGTCAATTAATACAACGCATGCAAATTGAGTGGATGTGAGGGCGGAAGAAAGACATTATTACTCCACTGCGCGCATGCAAGTAGTTAAATCGTGGGTTGCTAGTAGTACTTCCATTGGTCTCCTTCGTATTTTGTGCCAATTTTTGACAGTAACATAATATTTACGCATTTGAGCAGTGTAGTACTTGAAATTTATGTTCCGCTAAACTCATCGGGAGCCGTTTCGGGCCTCGAAACCAAAACCATCAATTAATCTTTACCTTGTTCCCATCACATTCGAAAGCCTGCTCACACCTACTAGTACGTACCAAACCTGAACGTGTTCCCACTATGCAGGTATTAGTACTAGTGCTAGTACTTAGGTTATAAAAAGGGGAACTACCTAACCGAAAATTACTCTACCTTTCCTCCTCATAAGTGCTTCTTCTTCGTCCGTCGTTGCCATGGCCGGTGAGCAGAGCTCTAGGTCGAGAACTACTCGTAACAAGGGAGCGGCAACCAAGGCTGCGGAAAAAAAAAGAGGGCTCGCCACCACGCAGAGACCTCGAAAGATCTCTCATGGGCAGGTGTTGGCTCCCAGGAGCGCCCTAGCCGCGGAGGCGAACATGCCGAGCCAGCGGAGCTGGAGTCGTTATCCCTCGACGGCATGCCCGATCAGCTCAATAAGCAGAAGGAGTTCATCCAAGGCTTAATGGAGTTGCTGAAGGAGAGCCTCGACGACATGCCCGCTGAGCTCAATCAGTAGGGGGAGTTGACCGCCGGCTTGGTGATGCTGCTGAAGAAGAGCATTGCCTCGGAGAAGAAGGCGACCGGCGAAATCCTGCGACTTCAGGAGGACAAGGTGAAGCTCTGCCACGAGATTGACCTATTGAAGGAGAAGAACGCCGGCTGGAAGAAGCTGCATGACAATAGTAGTTCCTCGATGAAGATGCTGCAGGCCCTCGTCATGGAACAGAAGGAGTTGGCGAAGCTCCGCATCGAGCACCCGGCTGCTGTCAAGGTACGTAATACGGCCGTGGAACAGATGATGAAGGCTCGCGTCGAGAAATCCCGCGTCATGGACAGAATGAAGAAGATGGCGGAAGAGACGCGCAAGGAGATGGAGGTCGTGGAGGCGATGAAGAAGCAGTTACGACTCCGCGGCGAATTAGATCATTTGGGGTGATAATCTTCCTTCTTCTGTTGCTCCTGTGTTTCATCTTTTGCTTCGGGTGTTTCACCGCACCTGTCACGTTCTCTGTGAGGCATGAATAGAACAATGGTTTTTTCGAGGGAATGAATAGAACAATGCTAACAATGAGATGACTAGCAAATTAGATCATTTTTTATCGCCATATGGCACTGGGCTGCCGTGTTTCGTGCTCCTCCGTCGCAGTACTACTCCAGTGGAAAATTTGAGTATACCGTACGGTTCTTTGCTCCTCCTCGATCAGGTCATCGACGCATTTATATGAGCAGTCAAATCACAAGGCCCCGCCTTCCAGCAGTAATGAGCCGTCAAATCACAAAGGCCCTCGCCTCTTGTGAAACCGACCAAGCTAGACTGCCCCGCCTTCAAGTAGTATCGATGGATTGCGCCATGGAGCAAAACTTGAAATTAAAAAAAAGGTGGTACATATAGAGAGCGCTCGTCGCCAAATTATGCATATAGTACTATTAAAAAGGCTAGTCACAATAATGGTGTCCAGCACAACCCACCCCTCAAATAAAACTAAGAGGGTGCTTGGATACGTTTTAGTCCCATGACTAAAAGTAGTGGGACTAAAACATGATAGCCTCACCCATGCTTGGATCCAAATACTAAAAAGGCTAAAATCAAGTTAATGAGCATTTATTATCCTCCAAACACTCCAATCCAGAACTCGCCTGTGTTAAAGAAGAGGAGTTAAATGCGTAGAGAGAGGACTAATCCACATTTTAGTAGGGGTACCCTTGCCTAAATTTTTTTAGTCTCAAGACTAGTTTTAGCCCCTCTTTAGTCAGGGGTGCTTGGAACTTTAGCCTCTTAAAGAGACTATTTTTAGTCAGACTAAAATAAGTCCCTTGGATCCAAGCACCCTCTAAGCATCCTGGAATTCTTTGACAAAACTAAGCACCCTGAAATTCTTTGACAACTAAACTGCTGGCTATATGATGCTGGCCATATATATTGTACGTATATAATGTGAAGAAACGAGTGGTAGTACTATACCAACTAAAAGATGAAATGTAAGAAATACTAGTATGTATGTACTGAAGAGTTAAAGTAACGAGAAGAAACATAACATAGTTCTGCTGGGGGATCAGCACAACACACCCCTCAAATTAAATTAAGCACACCCGAAATTAAACTTTGCAACTATTCCGGTAGACACTACATTAGAACCACCATGAGCAACGACACTGCCACCTTACTCGGAGTCCTCGTCCACGTCCTCGACTTCATCCTTGTCCCTCTTCCTCTTGGCCGATACTTCTTTGCTTGAACCGCACACTTGGCTGTTGCTCTTCATCCAACCCTTGTAGATATTGAAGCAAAGGTAGCCATCCATTGCAGCGTAGTGGATGTGGTCTATATCTAGTACATTCCGCTGCCATGCATGACGATGAAACGTGTATGGAGGTTTCTCCAGTTTACCGTACGAAGGATGAACCATGGCTCCTGCCAGGGTCAGCATTGAAGGCTGACGAGAGGACACCAGCCGATTCTTCTGGAGGTCGAAGGTGTTGCCTACAACGAGGCCTATCCGACGCAGGACTTCTTTGTCGTTACCAAAGTCTACAGTAACGAATTTGACTAGGTTGCTCTCGAGGAAGTCCTTGAAATCCCGGCACTCAACGTCGGCATGGCATATGTGGTAGACCAAGCATAAGTCATGCATGCAAACCTGGATCACGGCGGGCTTCTTCCTCTCTTCGTCCTTTAGATCCTTCTCTCGTCCCAGGACTATGGTGTACTCAACATCTAGCCCAGCGACCCACTCATCATCTGAGTCTTCGAACATGCGTCTGAAGCGAGAAAGGCATCCTTTCACCGTCGCGGAAGAATGGGTGTAGATGACGTCGAACTCATCGCCGGTGATGGTTCTAACCTTGTACTCACCGCCGATCGTGGAGATTTGGGACGCCATGGATCTGGGAGGAGGGTTAGGATTAGTGGAACTGCCGTAATGTGAATGGACGGGACGATTAGGAGCGAACCGCCGTAGTATTGAAGGACGTGCGGGGACGAGTAGGAGCGAACTGCCAGCATGCGAACAGTAGGGTAGTGGCTTTCCATTCTCTCATGATACGGGCTTCCGAGAGCCCATGGATCTGAGATCGAACGGTTGCATGGCGTGATTCTAGACCTATGGGTGAATATCCTATCCTAGAGGGTTATTCTGCAAATTTTCAGCAACTTAGCATGCGACCGTTTGATCTCAGATCCAAGGGCTGCCAGCAGCCTGTATCATGGTCGCGCCTACCACGACCGTCGCGTCGCTCGCGCGGTCGCGCCCTTGGAGATTTAACATGGTGCGTTAGGCTATTTGATGTTGGCATGTCATACATAGTCATCACTTAGTCACTCATACTACAACAAGGTTGGCTATAAGGTTGACTATAAGTGTATTTTTTTACTCCTCTCTATCTCTTTCTTCGTACTCCCTCCATCCTATAATATACAAACATTTTTAACACTAGTGTAGTGCCAAAAACGTTCTTATATTATGGGACACAGGGAGTAGTAGTATTTATTGAATTTGCCAAGGAGTGACCTCTTCCAATGAAATGGTGTTGCTAAGTTTGCTTCATTTAATTAGCTATAGACTCAAAATTGTCTTTTCAACTAGGTACACACGCTTAGCACCGTTTCTTCCTTGGGTCACCAAACTAGTCTCTCTTTTCTTGATTAACTTGCCACATCAGGCTTTATGCCTATGTGGCAAGCTTAAGCACCTATAGGAGCAAGTAAAAGTAAGTACAATAGTGCGCTTTACATGGCATTTTTGCATATGTGGAGGAAAGAGAGGCAAGGAAAAAGTGGAGAAGTGGGCTCTCATGCAAGAACCAGCCTCTACTACATGGTGGAGCATTGGGAGATGCACCTGTATGGAGGTGGTCAGGAATTGGGAGACTCATGTCAGTCGTAGCGCCACAATTAAAATGATAATGGCAAGTCAAATCACGGGGCCCCACCTGTCCAGCAGTAACTCACTGTCAAATCACACAGCCCTACGTTTGCAGTAGCCTACTCCCTCGTCTTCTCGCGTCTCTGTCGAACCGACTAGGCGGAACTGCCCCGCCGCCTACCGCGCAGGAAAAGCGTATATAGTATACTAATTTTGTATCCATGGATTGCGCTCGCGCCATGGAGCAAATCATCTAGAAAACGGCGGTACACATGTACGGAGTATACAGCACGCCCGTCGCGTTCGCGTCGTACCCCAGACGGTCGGTCGGTCTGGCATGCTGCTCTCCGAATGGAACACGCGTCATATTGCGTTTGCACACACATGTGGGACGGCAATTGAGAACCGACCATAGGCACACTCCCCGGCCCCGCAAGTCGGGTGACTTAATAGAAGAGGGAGACGAGCGATAGTACTAGAGAAGTGTTGTACTACGTTGGTGCCTGGACGATCCCTGCAAGACACGGAAGATCAGTTCGTCCATGCATGTGACCAGACTCCAGCAGACACGCCTGGATTGGCTATCGTGTACATATCGTGCAGGCTGTGTTGTACATGGCTGTAGTTGTGGTGAGAAATCTGAAAAAAGGTTTCTTGTCATCTCGCAAAATTAGGTGTCATGTGCTTCGGATCACTGCGAGGGTTAAACAGCGACAACTGAGTTGGGCTAGTCATTGGGGGCACATGCACGAATAGTAACTACTCGGCTGCCATCTAGGTCAAGCCGGCTATGTAAATTAGGACATCTATCGATGGACCCCTTTTCTATGAGTTTATCTTTAATTTGAGCTTTGTTCCTCGTCTAGTTTGTCCGTCAGGATTCATGTTGTCTCCTTTGGGCAGTGAGGTTATGATTTCTTGTTATGGCATTTTTTTGTGTTATATGTTATAATCCGGCGCTTCAGATCAAAATGACGACAACTGCACCTCCGGGCCACGTGCATGAAGACTTCTCGACAGTCATTGACGAGGTCAAGCCGGCTCCAGTAGACAAAAGAAAACTAGTACTACTCCACTATATAGGCAGGAGCCTCCACGCTTGCTTTCTAGTGTTGCTCTCTTCACACTGTCTCGGCCTCTCCAGATCTAAACGCGACAGCGGTGGCCACACTCTCTCTCTCTCTTTCTGCTCACCGCTGGTCACAGATCCAGCCGGATCCTCTCCGCCGGGGAAGGTGAGAAGGTGCAACGTTCACGCGGTCATCCTTCGCGACGGCTCTTACCCACTGCTGGGTGCGTCCCGATCAGCCTGCCTTGCCGTTCTCTCCCAAGCACCGCTGGCGAGGGAGGGCCTCCGACCCCTTCTTCCTCGTTGCCATAGTGTGGGCAGATCCGGCCTCCCGCCGTCCACCTAGCGACATCCCGGCGACCATCAGGTATAACTTCCTTCGAAACCGGCCTTGCTCTACTTCCCGAGCTCCTGACGTCGCTGCATTTGTATCTTTTACTATTTCTCAGGCCCCCTCGTAGATAGGATCGATCGGCTGTTCGAAAACCACC
>NC_057796.1:52687509-52695107 GCF_018294505.1 Triticum aestivum
GATCCGGCCTCCCGCCGCCCACCTAGCGACATCCCGGCGACCATCAGGTATAACTTCCTTCGAAACCGGCCTTGCTCTACTTCCCGAGCTCCTGACGTCGCTGCATTTGTATCTTTTACTATTTCTCAGGCCCCCTCGTAGATAGGATCGATCGGCTGTTCGAAAACCACCTAATTTTTTTACGTTTAAGAGGTAAAACTAGTTCATGCACTCGAATCTAGTACTACTTGGTTCAAACAAGGAAGAAAGGGGGTGGGGGGTGGGGGAGGATTTGTTACCTGAATCTAGGACTTGGTCGAAAGAGGAAATAATGGGGGCGAAAAGTAGCAGAGACTGGCTATCCAACTGGTCTCTAGGTCTAATAGAGAAATAAAGGGAAACGCAGTACAAACTCAATATAAACCCGATCTATTGGTTGAAAAAGGAAAGAAAGTGGGGACTGGGGGACAAGTCAACAGAGTAAGTCCAGCACTAGATTTGCTAGCCTCACACAGTATAAGGTGGCTATACCGAACAAAAATGGGACCAACCCAGATATCCTGTTCTGATGTTTGTTGCCCCGAGCCACTCTTATGTAATGCCACTGGTAAAATGTAGCAGTCGCACTGTTAAAAGTAAGGACACGTTAAACCAATGTTGTTTTCAATGTAATGCCTCCAGTAATATGAATCAATGGCACTTCTTTACATGTCCTGCTAAAATTTCCCATTAAGATAAGTTGGTTCTTTTCGTTAGAAATGCAACTGTCCTGGTCCGCCTACTCTCCCGTGCCCAAAGTAGTGTCGTATTTAACGGTTGTCATAGTTAATCCTAATGCCCACACTAATATCTAGCAATGCCAGTGCTTTAGAAATTGCTACTGTCCTTGTAGGATTGCCATTCAGATAAGGAACATGCTTCTTTTCATTTGATGCATGTTTCATCACTTGTTAGTCACCCTCCTTTCCACCTTTTTTGTGCAAACAGAGATATACATTTCACGCTCGATCTTAGTTGAAGTGCACAAATGATATCCAAATTATAGGTGAGCATTCCAAGAGCTTCACAACCAACCTTGATGTTGCTCAATTTTATTGCAACTAATGAAGAAGAAGCTCTGTGGGTTTCGTTTTCTGATGGAAATGGAACCGGGGCTGGAGCCCTTTTGTTAAAAAAAATTTAAAGAAGAAGCTGCTAGCTCACGGGACATTGCTTCATTTTAGGTGAACTGCACCAAAAGGTCCCATGAATTGAATCATCCATGTTGGTGACTGAAAGAGCCAGCTTCAGCATCCCAATCTAAGCACCCCCGGCCTCCATCCTTGCGACGCACGGTACACCTCATTTGCCACCTGCTCGACCCTAGTGTCACTGATAAAATGAAGTAATAATACAGTTAAAATAGAGCGAGTGTCATCTCTATCATTTCATTTCCAATGTAGATAAAGAAAATGCTTCTCTTTGTTAATGTATGTTTCATCAACTAGTCCCATTGTTAATGTTTAAGCGTTTCTGCAAACTGGGGTGCTTAATTTTAGTTGATATGTACAAAAATAGAGATTTGAATGTCTCAAGGCGCCTCCTTGTACTACCGCTGTACACTGATGTTCATCATTGGCAGAAGGTGTATCTGGGAGACTTGGGACAATGTCCAGTATGAGGCGTACCGTATGAGGCGTCGCAGGGCCCATCTCGCCCTCGCAGCATGGCATACTATGATACTATCGCAATATTTTCTTCTATTTATTTTGTGTGTTTGATCAACTAGTGCCACTATAATGTAATCACGCTTTTTCATTATCTGTGCAAACAGGGTTATTCAGCTGCATTTTGGTGGAACTGCACAAATGTACGTATGGAACCGGCATATATGCAGAGTGCGAGGTGTGCCAAGTAAAAATTACCGACACCAACCATGCTGCATGCACGCATTGGCATCCACCACCACAAGTAGGATGTGTGGCGCTCTGTGTGGACGGATCTTTCTCGGCAGCAAATCATCTAACCAAATACTAGTAGCTTATATTGGTAGTTTTCTAGGGAGTACTCTTTTCTGAAAGAAGCACCAATCTATTTTTCTTTATTTGTACACTGTGTCACAACTTTGACCCAAAGGTCCAGAGCTATTTTAGGGTGATTGGCGTAGTACTCGGAGACTGATTGTAAGCATGATTTTCATTAGCTGTCACACTGATTGTAAGCATGAGCAGGTGGAAGATTAGGTTAGTGCGAAGCTTACCTTAAACCCTACTGCCGCCGTTGAAACGAGGCAAGCGTCGAGGGAACCGTGGAGTACGGCGGGGAAGCGACGTCGCGCCATCCGGCCTCCTCTTGCGGTGGGAGAACGAATACTCCTGTGGCTCCGGCTGGCTCTGCACCCTCACGAACGGCACACCATACTCGATCGATTCGTTATCCTCTGGGTGCTCGACCTTCGACCTGTACGCCCACCACCTCCGCCTGACTGTCGCCTCGGGTGAATCTGTCTGCTCCATCACCCAGAGGAGATACTCGATGAACTCAGAGGACTGCGGCATGACTGCCGCCGAGGAGTACATGTACATCGCCGCCCTCATCGCCGCCGTCTCCCTCTTTCGCATACATTGGCACATGGCCCGCACCGTCCTCGAAATCTCCCACTCATTGTCAAACCAACTAAGGATCTCCTTCAACCTGGCTAACTTTGCCTGGTCGCCGCCGGCGATCTGCCTGATTCACTGTTGCATCCTCTCCATAGATGTCCTTCTGAGTGGTCCGGTGCTAGCTTTGGAAGATGGGAGGAGAGACGGTGGTCTTGCAATAGAGAAGAGGGAGAGGCGAGATGGTGGTTTTGGAATGGAGATGATGGAGAGGAGAGGAGGTGGTTTTGCAATGGAGAAGATCGGAAGAGGGAGAGGCGAGACGGTGGTTTTGGAATGGAGATGATGGAGAGGAGAGGAGGTGGTTTTGCAATGGAGAGGATCGGAAGAGGGAGAGGCGAGACGGTGGTTTTGTAATGGAGATGATGGAGAGGAGAGGAGGTGGTTTTGCAATGGAGAAGAGGGAGAGGAGCGTGCGGCAGCGATTTAGGATTGGACGACAGGGCTGGCGCGCTGTGACTGGATCAAAATCAAAATCAATTTACCCTTCAATTAAGAAAGCGACCCCACATTAACTAGTCTCCCTTTTATTCTGGGTCATAATTGACCATGATTTTCGCACATAAAATATATGTTATACGTTGCAAAAATAATATAATTTGAAAGTACATTCAGATACGAACCAAACGATACAATTTTTGGTGACATGCATTCACATTTTGCTTGTCAAATACAGTACGTGGTCAAACTTTGACCCAAAATACGCAAAACAACAAAAAATACTTCCAAGACCAGCGCCGCTCTTCCGCTCTTCTCCTCTTAAACCACCGCCGCTCCTCTCCTGTTCCAATCTAAATGCAGCGCCGCTCCTCTCCTCTTCCATTTCAAAACCACTGCCCCTCCTCTCCTGTTCCAGTCCAAAACCAGCGTCGCTCCTCTCCCGTTCTAATCCAAAACCAGTGCTGCTCCTCTCCTCTTCCAGTCAAAAACCACCGCCGGTGAGTGAAGGTGCTGTGGAGAAGTAGATCGATGGAGGAGTACAGCCGATACGTGAGGATCGCAGACGGCGACCCTGTGAAGCTAGCTAGGATGTTGGAGATACAGTCTTGGTTTGACAACAAGGACTAACTAGCGGTGACGCCGACATCCATGGCCAAATATCTGCAACAGAGCAAAAAGGCGGCGATACTCCCGGAGGGAGTCGCGCCGGAGTACATAGAGCTGCTCCTCTGGGCCATGGAGCAAACAGATTCACCGAATCCGATCGTGAGGGAGCGGTGGTGGGAGTATCGATCCCAGATGGAGCATCCACCAGAGATTGAAGGATCGAGCATCTACAGGGTGCCGTTTGTGAGGGTGTCCTGCCAGAGCGAGCCGGTGGAGTCTTCGTCGACCGAACCCAACTGCAAGAGGAGAAAAGCAGTTGGCCCGACGACGCTTCCCCGCCATCGTCTCCCTCGCCATTCACATCGTCTAACGGGGCGGCTGTCTGCCGCCGAGGAATAGGAGGGGGCTGGCCCCCAGCCCAATAGTCGGGCGGGTTGTGAATTGTCAGGAGGAGCTTAGGGTTGTCAGTATTTGCAGGTTGTGAATTGTGTTTTGTGTTGTGTATTTTGAGAGTACTTTTAGATATGAATGTCTTTTGAATTTCAGATTTGCAGTATTGAGCATATGAAGTATTTTATGAATTCTAGAGATCTATTTTTAGCACTTAAAAAAATGTAGTTTCATAGGAGTATAAAAGTGCAGACAATGTGATTCTCAGAGAAGAAACTACGAGTTTCAGTTTCAGATAAGAAACTGCAAGTTCAGTTTCAGATAAGAAACTGGAACTTTCAGAGGCAGAGCATTTATATTAACACGGCCTTTTCAAACAGGGTTAACATCACGTTGGAAGTTTTATTCATGGTCGAAAATGGAACTACCAGCCAGTTAACATCATGCTGATCAGCATTCATGCATAGCACATCTTCATATGATGCACAGTCAAAATGCCCACACAATGTCGAGTGTGCGAAACACAGAGAAAACGAGGGACGAAGTTTTGGCAAGTGTTGGACGTGGTTTTGGGCTGCCCCGTCTAGGCTTTCATTTTTAACATGCGCAGCCCACGACCTCGGATGGGAGGTCCATAGGCCTGTTTGTATTTTCTTAGGGCCGTCATGTATCGACCGGCCTATGGACCTCCCATCCGAGGTTTTATTTTTGGCAGCCTAATTTATGTATTTTTTTAAAGAAAACGCAGAGGTCTGTTCTATTTTTCTATATAAGAATAGGAACGCCAGGTCCAACTTATGTTTCCCTTCTGACTATATTATATATATTTAAATTATTTTATATGTTATTATATATTATTTTTATTGCCATCATATATTTAGCAGATACTTACATATGTAAGAAAACAATATCCCACATCTTATTAACTTATAAAAATAATTTCTTAACAAATAAAATCCTAGATTGTTTTGGCACGAAAATCCTAGTGATTGTGTACAAAAGCTTGGTAAGATTTAAGGACGAATGTAATAATATCACTTATTATTTAAATATATTTATAACAAAATGCTCAGCCCCTTTTTATTTTTTGATAACATTGCTGGCCCAACCCAACATTATAATTAGAATCAGCCCAGCAAAATCGTGTATTTCGAGAAAGTGCAAATGGCCTATAATTTTTTAGGAAATAAAATAAATGGGCCGCATGGACGCTACATTATTTGTTCACCCAGCCCAGCTAATGGCTGTAATTCAAAAAAAGAAGTTCAAATTGACTGTAAATTCTACAGCGCAAAAAAAAGACTGTAAATTCTGAAAAGTGGGTAGAATACGTGCCACATTTTTGGAGGCTGAAATGTGGGCCAATAGGTCAAAGCCAACGCAAGTCGTTGTCAATTTAGTCAACAAATGATTCTGACATGTTAGCCGTTGGATTTACATCCAACGACCGGCGTCCATCTTCAATCTCTCGTCTTCTTCCTCCAGCGCCGCCGGGGACCACCTCCCACCTCCTGCTGCTAGCAGCTTTGCTTAGCACGCTTCGCTATGAAGCGCTACTCCACCGTTGGCCAGGCCATCCCCCCACCCCTCCACACCTCCTGTTCTTCTCCACCGACTGCCGAACCACACCGCACTAGAACCAGTTAACCCTCGTACACCTCTCCGCCTGCGACTCTACTCCCGCGTCTTCCCATCTCCGGCTCGTTGCTGTCAAGGGCCTCGCCGTCGTCCACCACCTTGGATGCGCTCGGCACGGCGTGGTCAACGTGGTCAACGAACGACACCATCGGAAGTAGATTGTGCGTGGAGAGGCTGACAGTTGGGTCCACGGCCGCACACAAGGAAATGCCTCCTTATTACGCGCAAAATAATGATTCCTCCACCTGACATCTGGGACCCACCGGAAGGGCCTCTGGATTTCGCGAAAATAACGTGCCCCCCGCTGACATGTCGGACCCACCAGCTATCTTCGCACGCAAGGAAGTGCCTTCTTATTACGCACAAAAAAAATGAATACTCCCCCTGCCAGCTGGAACCCAGCATAGTGGGAGGCTGACTTGTGGGCCTACCAAGTTGACGGGGATGGAGGGCTTTGTCAACTTAGTCAATATGAATGATTCTAGCTCCTGTTACCGTACGATGTTCATCCAACGGCCGTAGTGCTTCTTCAACCTCTGGTCTTCTTGCTCCAGCCGCCCAAACCAGCGTCGGTCGTGCCGCGTGCTCCTGCCTCCCGTGGCCGGCTGTGATGCCGCGGAGGCCTCACCGCCCCCTACTACTCCCACCGCTGGCCAGGCCATCCCTCTACTCACCCACACCCCCTGTTATTCTGCGGCGACAGCAGCCTCACACTGCAGCCGAACCAGTGAACCCTTGCACTCCTCTTCGCGTGGGCATCCACTGCTGCGTCTTCCCCGGCTCCGAGTCGTCCCCTTCCTAGTCCTCGCCGTCGTCCACCGCCGTGGTGCTCTCGGCGCGGCGTGGTCAACGTGGTCAAGGAACGACTTCCATCGGACGTGGACTGTACGTGGAGAGGCTGACAGCTGGGTCCACGGCCGCAGCAAGGAAGTGCCTCCTTATTACGCGCAAAATAATGATTCCTCCACCTGACAGCGGGGACCCACCGGACGGGCCACCGTATTTCATGAAAAAAACGTTTCCCCCTGACTGCTGGGACCCACCAGCTACATATTCGCACGCAAGGAAGTGCGTCCGGGCAAAAAAACGATTCGCCCACCTGACTGTTGGGACCCACCAGCTACATCTTCGCACGCAAGGAAGTGCGTCCGGGCAAAAAAAAACGATTCACCCCCCTGACTGCTGGGACCCACCAGCTACATCTTCGCACACAAGGAAGTGCCTGACAGTCGGGACCCACCTGGTCGAAGCATACGTAGCGTTGTCATTCTGGTCGCGAACGTGTATGTACATATATACTGGTGGATGTAGAGGCGCGCACATGTCGTAGTAGAGGCGCGTACGTGTCGTAGTAGAGGCGCGCATGTAGCATGTACACGTACATACAGCGGCCAGGGTGCAAGAAAGAAAATACGGCCACGTATGTGTACATACGGGCGGGGTCTCGAACGCCTACTCGCGCATACGTACGGCCAGGGCTCGTGTACATGGCTGGGTTGGAACGGAGAAACAACGTCGTCGTCGTGTTCATGGGGAGGCAACGGAATGCGTCGTGTTCATGGGGAGGCAACGGAAAGCGTCGTGTTCATGGGGAGGCAACGGAATGCGTCGTGTTCATCGGGAGGCAACGGAACGCGTGGGAGCCAACCGGCTAGGTCGGAACGGAATGTGTGGTCGTGTTCATCGGGAGGGCTTGGACGGAACAGGCGATGGAAACGAGGCCTGGCGTACCGCAAAACGGAGGAAACAGACCTCCTACGTTCGGAACGGGGTCCTGTTGATCGGGAGGGGTGTGGCGTACCGCAAAACGGAGGAAACGGACCTCCTACGGTCGAAACGGGGGTCCTGTTGATCGGGAGGGGTGTGGCGTACCGCAAAACGGAGGAAACGGACCTCCTACGGTCG
>NC_057796.1:53014150-53033595 GCF_018294505.1 Triticum aestivum
GGATGTAAGTCATCATAAACTATTATTGTTGACATTACCCTTGAGGTAAAAGGTTGGGAGGCAACACTATAAGCCCCTATCTTTCTCTGTGTCCGATTAAAACTCCATACCCATAAGTATTGCGTGAGTGTTAGCAATTCTGAAAGACTAAATGATAGTTGAGTATGTGGACTTGCTGAAAAGCTCTTATATTGACTCTTTCCGATGTTATGATAAATTGCAATTGCTTCAAAGACCGAGATTATAGTTTGTTAGTTTTCAATGAAGTTTCTGATTCATACTTGACATTGTGAATAGATTGTTACTTTAGCATAAGAAATCATATGACAATATATATATATATATATATATATATATATATGTTGTTGTTATAAGGATGATCATGATGCCCTCATGTCCGTATTATCGACACCTCTATCTCTAAACATGTGGACATATTTTTCGTTATTGGCTTCCGCTTGAGGACAAGCGAGGTCTAAGCTTGGGGAGTTGATACGTCCATTTTGCATCATGCTTTTATATCTATATTCATTGCATTATGGGCTGTTATTACACATTATGTCACAATACTTATGGCTATTCTCTCTTATTTTACAAGGTCTACACGAAGAGGGAGAATGCCGGCAGCTGGAGTTCTGGGCTGGAAAAGGAGCAAATATTAGAGACCTATTCTGCACAACTCCAAAAGTCCTGAAACTCCACGGAAGTCAGTTTTGGAATATATAAAAAATATTGGGCGAAGAAAGCACCAGAGGGGGGCCACCCACCATCCACGAGGGTGGGGGCGTGCCCTACCCCCTGGGCGCGCCCCCTGCCTCGTGGGCCCCCTGGCAGGCCTCCGGTGCCCATCTTTGGCTATATGAAGTCTTTTGCCCTGAAAAAAAATCAGGAGGAAGCTTTTGGGACGAAGCGCTGCCGTCTCGAGGCGGAACCTTGGCAGAACCAATCTAGGGCTCCAGCGGAGCTGTTCTGCCGGGGAAACATCCCTCCGGGAGGGGGAAATCATCACCATTGTCATCACCATCGATCCTCTCATCGGGAGGGGGTCAATCTCCATCAACATCTTCACCAGCACCATCTCATCTCAAACCCTAGTTCATCTCTTGTATCCAATCTTTGTCCCAAAACTTCAGATTGGTACCTATGGGTTGCTAGTAGTGTTGATTACTCCTTGTAGTTGATGCTAGTTGGTTTATTTGGTGGAAGATCATATGTTCAGATCCTTTATGCATATTAATACCCCTCCGATTATGAACATGAATATGATTTGTGAGTAGTTACATTTGTTCCCGAGGACATGGGAGAAGTCTTGCTATTAGTAGTCATGTGAATTTGGTATTCGTTCGATATTTTGATGAGATGTATGTTGTCTATCCTCTAGTGGTGTTATGTGAACGTCGACTACATGACACTTCACCATTATTTGGGCCTAGAGGAAGGCATTGGGAAGTAATAAGTAGATGATGGGTTGCTAGAGTGACAGAAGCTTAAACCCTAGTTTATGCGTTGCTTCGTAAGGGGTTGATTTGGATCCATCTGTTTCATGCTATGGTTAGGTTTACCTTAATACTTATTTTGTAGTTGCGGATGCTTGCAATAGGGGTTAATCATAAGTGGGATGCTTGTCCAAGGAAGGGCAGTACCCAAGCACCGGTTACCCACATATCAAATTATCAATGTAACGAACGCGAATCATATGAGCGTGATGAAAACTCGCTTGACGATAATTCCCATGTGTCCTCGGGAGCGTTTTTCTTTATATAAGAGTTTGTCCAGGCTTGTCCTTCGCTACAAAAAGGATTGGGCCACCTTGCTGCACTTTATTTACTATCGTTACTTGTTACCCGTTACAAATTACCTTATCACAAAACTATCTGTTACCGATAATTTCAGTGCTTGTAGAGAATACCTTACTGAAAACCACTTGTTATTTCCTTCTACTCCTCGTTGGGTTCGACACTCTTACTTATCGAAAGGACTACGATAGATCCCCTATACTTGTGGGTCATCAAGGAGAAGATGATACTGGAGTTGCATGTTGCGGATGTCGTCGATGATCACAAGATCAAGATGGATGCAATGCGCATGAAGATTAGAAAGATTAGAAAATATGCCATTCATAATGAGGCTTGGTATCATTATGCCGTTGGATCAATTGTTACCTTAGTTGCGATTATGAGCGCATTTGTTGTTGCATTGAAATGTTTTACATAGTTTTAATGTATGGTTTAATTAGATGCTCGGGAGAGCTATATGTTGTTCAATGAGAACTATGTATGTACCTTGGTTTTAATGTGATGATGAACTTCTATTAATTTGGTCACTTATCTATTCATGATGTTCTGTAATGGTTTTTGACACACTTAATTGTATGTAATGTGCGCAGATGAACCGGCAATAGATGTACAATAACAGACGCACCTCCGAGTACATTAAGGGCGTACATAATTTTCTCGCAGTGGCTGAGGAAAACAAGCAGAATGGTTTTATGTGTTGTCCATGCCCTATATGTGGGAATACGAGGTTTTACTCTGACTCGAAAACCCTTCACACCCACCTGATTTATAAGGGTTTCATGCCACACTATAATGTTTGTACCAAGCACGGAGAAAGAGGGGTTATGATGGAAGCCAGCGAAGAAGAAGAGGAGGATGACAACTATGTGCCCCCTGAATACAGTGATGCTGCAATGGGGGAAGCTGAAGATCAAGAGGAACCAGACGATGTGCCCGATGATGATCTTCACCGGGTCATTGTTGATGCAAAGGGACAGTGCAAAAGTGAAAAGGAGAAGCTGGAGTTCGATCGCATGTTAGAGGATCACAAAAAAGGGTTGTACCCCAATTGCGAAGATGGCAACACAAAGCTAGGTACCACACTGGAATTGCTGCAGTGGAAGGCAGAGAATGGTGTAACTGACAAAGGATTTGAGAAGTTACTGAAAATATTGAAGAAGAAGCTTCCAAAGGATAATGAATTGCCCGACAATACGTATGCAGCAAAGAAGGTTGTATGCCCTCTAGGATTGGAGGTGCAGAAGATACATGCATGCCCTAATGACTGCATCCTCTACCGTGGTGCGTACGAGGATTTGAACGCATGTCCGGCATGCGGTGCATTGCGGTATAAGATCAGATGAGATGACCCTGGTGATGTTGACCGCGAGCGCCCTAGGAAGAGGGTTCCTACCAAGGTGATGTGGTATGCTCCTATACCACGGTTGAAACGTCTGTTCAGAAACAAAGAGCATGCCAAGTTGATGCGATGGCACAGAGAGGACCGTAAGAAAGACGGGAAGTTGAGAGCACCCGCTGACGGGACGCAGTGGAGAAAAATTGAGAGAAAGTACTGGGAGGACTTTGCAGGTGACGCAAGGAACGTATGGTTTGGTTTAAGCGCGGATGGAATTAATCCTTTTGGGGAGCATAGCAGCAATCACAGCACCTAGCCTGTGACTCTATGTATCTATAATCTTCCTCCTTGGTTGTGCATGAAGCGGAAGTTCATTATGATGCCAGTTCTCATCCAAGGCCCTAAGCAACCTGACAACGACATTGATGTGTATCTAAGGCCATTAGTTGAAGAACTTTTACATCTGTGGAATGGAAACGGTGTACGTACGTGTGTGGGATGAGCACAAACAGCAGGAATTTGACCTACATGCGTTGCTGTTTGTAACCATCAATGATTGGCCTGCTCTCAGTAACCTTTTAGGACAGACAAACAAGGGATACCATGCATGCACACACTGTTAAGATGACACCAAAAGTATATACCTGGACAAATGCAGGAAGAATGTGTACCTGGGGCATCGTTGGTTTCTTCCGACCAACCATCAATGTCAAAAGAAAGGCAAGCATTTCAAAGGCGAGGCAGATCACCGGAAGAAGCCCGCCGTCCGTACCGGTGATCACATACTTGCTATGGTCAATGATTTACAAGTAATCTTTGGAAAGGGTCCCGACAGACTATCTATTCTGAATGACGCTGAGAGACGCGCACCCATGTGGAAGAAGAAATCTATATTTTGGGACCTACCCTACTGGAAAGACCTAGAGGTCCGCTCTTCAATCGACGTGATGCACGTGACGAAGAATCTTTGTGTGAACCTGCTAGGCTTCTTGGGCGTGTATGGGAAGACAAAAGATACACCGGAGGCACGGGAGGACCAGCAACCTGTGCACGAAAAAGATGGAATGCCTCCAAAGCAGTATGAACACTACAAAAAAAGACACGTCCGTGACATTTTGGGCCGAACGAAAAAAAATTTTGTCATACATATGACACTTCTATGACGATAATTGTCACAAAACCCGGTATCATCATAGATGTGGTGGGCTCCTACTTCTATGACAAAAAATCATGATAGAAAATGGGCTTTTCGTCCTGGGCGGGCCGGAGACACAGCTGCATGACATTCTTTGGGCCGTCCATGACGGAAAAAACCGTGGTAGAAGCGAGGGGGAGGAAAATTTTGGGGAGTTCCCGGTCACGGTGGGAGGTCGGGGGCCGAGCGATGCGCGTTTCTCTCGTACACGTACGCGCGTGTGTGCGAGGCGTTGGCTCTAACTGAACCCGAGCGAGGCGTTGGGCTCTAACTGAACCCGAGAGATTACACTACAGGCTACGCGTTACTGAACCTGAGCGATCGATCGATGGCTGTTAACTGAACCCGATCGAGCGATTCCTTCGCTACTGCTGCTAACTGAAGCCGATCGATGCTGCCTCTGGGATGAACAGTGAGCGTTGCGGGGGGGTTTGGATGAACAGTGAGCGGTGGCGTTGCCTCTGGATGAACAGGACCCCGTGGTGTGGTGGAGGGCTGGATGAACAGTAGACGGTGGAGGGGTGCCCGTGGAGGGGTGGTTGAACAGTAGCCGGTGGAGTAGCGCGCGGTGGAGGCTGGATGAACAGGAGCCCGTGGAGGCTGGAGGAGGTCGACGGTAGCCCGTGGAGGCTGGAGGAGGTCGACGGTAGCCCGTGGAGGCTGGAGGAGGTCAACGGTGGAGATGAACAGTATCCCGTGGAGTCCCGTTTTGCGGTACGCCACACCCCTCCCGATGAACAGGACCCCCGTTTCGACCATAGGAGGTCCGTTTCGTCCGTTTTGCGGTATGCCACACACCTCCCGATCAACAGGACCCCCGTTTCGACCGTAGGAGGTCCGTTTCGTCCGTTTTGCGGTACGCCACACCCCTCCCGATCAACAGGACCCCCGTTTCGACCGTAGGAGGTCCGTTTCGTCCGTTTTGCCGTACGCCAGACCCCTCCCGATGAACAGGATCCCGTTTCGAACGTGGCTGGTCGAACACAAGGCCGTTTCCTCCGTTCTGCGGTGCGCCAGGCCTCGTTTCCATCGCCTGTTCCGTCCAAGCCCTCCCGATGAACACGACCACGCATTCCGTTCTGACCCAGCCGGTTGGCTCCCACGCGTTCCATTGCCTCCTGATGAACACGACGCATTCCGTTGCCTCCCCATGAACACGACGCATTCCGTTGCCTCCCCATGAACACGACGACGACGCTGTTTCTCCGTTCGGACCCAGCCATGTCAATGAGCCCTCGTCGTACGTATGCGCGAGTAGGCGTTCGAGACCCTGCCCGTATGTACACATACGTGGCCGTATTTTCTTTCTTGCACCCTGGCCGCTGTACGTACGTGTACATGCTATGTGCGCGCCTCTACTACGACACGTGCGCGCCTCTACATCCACCAGTATATATGTACGTACACGTTCGCAACCAAAATGACAACGCTACGTACGCTTCGACCAGGTGGGTCCCGACTGTCAGGCACTTCCTTGCGTGCGAAGATGTAGCTGGTGGGTCCCAGCAGTCAGGGGGGCGAATCGTTTTTTTTTCGGACGCACTTCCTTGCGTGCGAAGGTGTAGCTGGTGGGTCCCAGCAGTCAGGGGGGAAACTTTTTTTTGCAAAATACGGTGGCCCGTCCGGTGGGTCCCTGCTGTCAGGTGGAGGAATAATTATTTTGCGCGTAATAAGGAGGCACTTCCTTGCTGCGGCCGTGGACCCAGCTGTCAGCGTCTCCACGCACAGTACTCTTCCGATGGAAGTCGGTCGTTGACCACATTGACCACGCCGCGCCGAGAGCACCACGGCGGTGGACGACGGCGAGGCCTAGGAAGGGGACGACACGGAGGCAGGGAAGACTCAGAGTACGACTGTACAAGGGTTTACTGGTTCGTCTGTCGTCGCCGGAGAATAACAACAGGTGTGGGTGAGTAGAGGGATGGCTAGGCCAGCGATGGCAGTACGGTGTGGCGGTGAGGCCTGCGCGGCAGCACAGCCGGCCGTGGGGAGGAGGGAGTAGGCAGTCCCGCCGGCGCTTGTTTGAGCGGCTGGAGCAGGAAGAGCAGAGATTGAAGAAGCACGACGGCCGTTGGATGGACATCCAACAGTCAGTGCTTCTGTGTTAACCTTTTTTTAGGAAAGCCTCAAATCTGTGGAAAACAGGATACAGCCCATCTACCATTATTTCTAATAATTTACAGCCCATTTGCTAATTCTTAAGGTTTTTTTTGGAGCCCATATTCTTTTTGTTAGCATTACAGCCCATATTGTGGCCACGGTTAAAAAATTATACGAAATTTTGCATATTTCAGTGCGGTCCGAACTATTTTTAATCCCAAAATTTCGACTCACATTCAAACTGATTTTAAAAATAAATGTATATCAATATAAAATCCAACAAAGTCTCCACGCATAAAAATTAATGTAATTTAAAATCTTGAAATGAAAAAAAAGATATTTGAAACTAATTGCCGGTTTGATGTGTTTTAAAAATGTACAACCCATTTCTCATTACTGATGGGCCATTTTCTCGGCCAGCCGAATGAAAGCTCTCCTCGTCTTGAAAGATTTGCAGCCCAACAGGCCTGACAAAGCGACTTACTTGGCAAATCACAAAACAACTGGGCTATGGCTGTGGACCCAGCTGTCAGCCTCTCCATGTACAGTCCACGTCCGATGGAAATCGTTCCTTGACCACGTTGACCATGCCGCGTGGAGAGCACTACGGCGGTGGACGACGGCGAGGCCTAGGAAGGGGACTACGCGGAGCCGGGGAAGACGCGGCAGTGGAAGCCCGCGCGGAGAGGAGTACAAGGGTTCACTGGTTCGGCTGCGGTGTGAGGCTGCCGTCGCCGCAGGGCCTGGCCAGCGGTGGGAATAGTAGGGGGCGGTGAGGCCTCTGCGGCAGCACAGCCGGCCACGGGAGGCAGGAGCATGCGGCACGACCGGCGCTGCTTTGGGCGGCTGGAACAAGAAGACCAGAGGTTGAAGAAGCACTACGGCCGTTGGATGGACATCGTACGGTCACTGGAGCTAGAATCATTCATATTGACTAAGTTGACAAAGCCCTTCGTCCCCGTCAACTTAGTAGGCCCACAAGTCAGCCTCCCACCAAGGTGGGTCCCAGCTAGCCGGGGGAGTATTCATTTTTTTTGTGCGTAATAAGGAGGCACATCTGGTGGGTCCGAGCTGACAGCGGGGGGAACGTTTTTTCGCGAAATACGGTGGCCCGTCCGGTGGGTCCCAGCAGTCAGGGGGAAACGATTTTCTTCGCAAAATACTGGTGGCCCGTCCGGTGGGTCCCCGCTGTCAGGTGCAGGAATAATTATTTTCCGCGTAATAAGGAGGCACTTCCTTGCGGCTGCCGTGGACCCAGCTGTCAGCCTCTCCATGTACAGTACTCTTCCGATGGAAGTCGGTCGTTGACCACATTGACCACGCCGCGCCGAGAGCACCACGGCGGTGGATGGCGGCGAGGCCTAGGAAGGGGACGACGCGGAGCCGGGCAAGACGCGGCAGTGGATGCCCACGCGGAGAGGAGTACGAGCATTCACTGGTTCGCCTGCGGTGTGAGGATGTCATCGCCGCAGAATAACAGGGGGTGTGGGTGAGTGGAGGGATGGCCTGGCCAGTGGTGGGAGTAGTATGGGGGCGGTGAGGCCTCTGCGGTAGCACAGCCGGCCACGGGAGGCAGGAGCAGGCGGCATGACCGGCGCTGCTTTGGGCGGCTGGAGCAAGAAGACCAGAGGTTGAAGAAGCACTATGGCCGTTGGATGGACATCATACGGTCACTGGAGTATTGACTAAGTTGACAAAGCCCCCCGTCCCCGTCAACTTAGTAGGCCCACAAGTTAGCCCAACAATATGGTGGGTCCTAGCTAGCAGGGGGGTATTCATTTTTTGGGCATAATAAGGAGGCACTTCCTTGCGTGCGAAGATATAGCTGGTGGGTCTGACCTGTCAGCGGGGGGAACGTTTTTTTCGTGAAATACAGAGGCCCTTCCTATGGGTCCTAGCTGTCAGGTGGAGGAATCGTTATTTTGCGCGTAATAAGGAGGCATTTCCTTGCGTGCGGTCGTGGAACCAGCTGTCAGCCTCTCCACGTACAGTCCACTTCCGATGGATGTCGTTCATTGACCACGTTGACCAGGCCGCGCCGAGAGCACCAGGGGGGTGGACGACGGCGAGGCCTAAGAAGGGAACGACACGGAGCCAAGGAATACTCGGCAGTTGTTTCCCACGCGGAGGAGTACGAGGGTTTACTGGTTCGTCTGCCGTCGCCGGAGAATAACAGCATGTGTGGGTGAGTAGAGGGATGGCTAGGCCAGCGATGGGAGTACGGTGGGGCCGTGAGGCCTGCGCGGCAGCATAGCCGGCCGCGGGAGGAGGGAGCAGGCAGTCCCGCCGACGCTTGTTTGAGTGGCTGGAGCATGAAGAGCAGAGATTGAAGAAGCACGACAGCCGTTGGATGGACATCCAACAGTCACTGCTCTCGTGTGTTGACTAAGTTGACAGGGCGTTGCGTGTGCGTCAACCTTTTTTTATGAAAGCATACGCGTCAACCTGTAGTAGGCGCACAAGTCAGCCTCAAATCTGTGGAAAACAGCATACAACCCATCTGCCATTATTTCTAATAATGTACAGCCCATTTGCTAATTCTTAAGAATTTTTTTGGAGCCCATCTTCTTTTTGTTAGCATTACACCCCATATTGTGGCCACGGTTAAAAAGTATACGAAATTTTGCATATTTCGGTGCGGTCAACTGTTTTTAATCCAGAAATATCGATTCACATTCAAACTATTTTGAAAAATAATTTATATAAATATAAAATCCAAATAATTGTCCACGCATAAAAATCAATGGAATTTAAGATCTTGTAATGAAAAAAAATGAAACTAATTCCCGGTTTGATGTGTTTTAAAAATGTACAGCCCATTTCTGGGCAAACCAAATGAAACTCTCCTCATCTTTAAAGATTTGCAGCCCAGCAGGGCCGATAAAGCAAGTAGGCCTTGTTTGGGTATTTCTTAAAAAAAATAGAACTGGGCTAGCCATTTTCAGCAAGAAAAAAACACAACTGGGCTCATGATGTGGTAAACATAAATAAAACCCTGGCTAGACGGGCCACAACCCCGTTGTTACCCTGATCCGTCGCTAAAACTAGTATAAATAACAACTGCTTGTTCCTCAAAAAAAAACTGCGCGACTTGCTGGGTCCCTGGTGTCAGCCGCTCGTAGTGTAATTCTCTCGTTTATTGACTACGTTGACAATGGCGTGAGCCCCAGATGTCCAACCATTAGGAGGAACCATATTTTTGGGCTTGTACTATAGAGGCACTTGCTTGCGTACTGCCATGACGCTGGTGGGTCCCTACTGTCATCCTCTCCACATACAGTCATCTCCTTGTTCCTCTCGGTTGTTGACGACGTTGACAACGCAAGAGGGCGGCGCACCGCGCACGGCGAGCGAACCAATGCCGCAAGGCAGAGGACGACGGCAAGGCCTCGGACGGAACGAACAGGACTAGTTGAAGATGCGTCGGTCCAGTCGCAGGCGGAGGAGAGTACGAGGGTTGACTGGTTCGGGCGCGGGTGCGTGTTGGGGCTGACGTCGCCGGAGGATAACAGGACATGTGGGGGAATAGAGGGAGGGACTAGCCAACGTTGGAGGGTACGTACGATAGGGCAGCGGAGGCGCAGCCAGCCATGGGAGGTGGGAGCAGGCGGAGCCGATGGGGTGGTTTGGTTTGGGCGGCTAGATGAAGAAGAAGACAAGAGATAGAAGATACACGACAGATGTTGGATGTCAATCCAACGGCTGGTAGGCAGAATCGTTTGTTGACTGGCTAGTAAGTTGACACCACCTTGGATAGGCTATTTCCTCTCGGATCCCAAATGTCAGAATCCAAATCTGTCACGTGTTGGAAATATGCCCTAGAGGCAATAATAAATAGGTTATTATTATATTTCCTTGTTCATGATAATCGTTTATTATCCATGCTAGAATTGTATTGATAGGAAACTCAGATACATGTGTGGATACATAGACAACACCATGTCCCTAGTAAGCCTCTAGTTGACTAGCTCGTTGATCAATAGATGGTTACGGTTTCCTGACCATGGACATTGGATGTCGTTGATAACGGGATCACATCATTGGGAGAATGATGTGATGGACAAGACCCAATCCTAAGCCTAGCACAAGATCGTGTAGTTCGTTTGCTCAGAGCTTTTCTAATGTCAAGTATCACTTCCTTAGACCATGAGATTGTGCAACTCCCGGATACCGTAGGAATGCTTTGGGTGTGCCAAACGTCACAACGTAACTGGGTGGCTATAAAGGTGCACTACGGGTATCTCCGAAAGTGTCTGTTGGGTTGGCACGAATCGAGACTGGGATTTGTCACTCCTTGTAAACGGAGAGGTATCTCTGGGCCCACTCGGTAGGACATCATCATAATGTGCACAATGTGACCAAGGAGTTGATCACGGGATGATGTGAGTTACGGAACGAGTAAAGAGACTTGCCGGTAACGAGATTGAACAAGGTATCGGGATACCGATGATCGAATCTCGGGCAAGTAACATACCGATAGACAAAGGGAATTGAATACGGGATTGATTGAATCCCCGACATCGTGGTTCATCCGATGAGATCATCGTGGAACATGTGGGAGCCAACATGGGTATCCAGATCCCGCTGTTGGTTATTGGCCGGAGAACGTCTCGGTCATGTCTGCATGGTTCCCGAACCCGTAGGGTCTACACGCTTAAGGTTCGATGACGCTAGGGTTATAGGGAAAGTATGTACGTGGTTACCGAATGTTGTTCGGAGTCCTGGATGAGATCCCGGACGTCACGAGGAGTTCCGGAATGGTCCGGAGGTAAAGATTTATATATGGGAAGTCCTGTTTTGGTCACCGGAAAGGTTTCGGGTGTTATCGGTAATGTACCGGGACCACCGGGAGGGTCCCGGGGGTCCACCAAGTGGGGCCACCAGCCCCAGAGGGCTGCATGGGCCAAGTGTGGGAGGGGACCAGCCCCAGGTGGGCTGGTGCGCCCCCCCACAAGAGGCCAGGGCGCAGGAAAGGGGAAGGGGGGGGGGGGGAACCCTAGTCTCAGATGGGCTTAAGGCCCATCTAGTGGGGCGCCCCCTCTCTCCACCCCTTTGGCCGCCCCCCAAACCCCATCTAGGGCTGGCCGCACCCCTTGGGGGGGGGGACCCTAGATGGGGGCACAGCCCTCCCCCTCCCCTATATATACTTGAGGTTTGGGCTGCCATACACACACGAGAATGTCTCTCTTTCGGGCAGCCCTACCCCTCTCCCTCCTCCTCCTCTCCCGCGGTGCTTGGCGAAGCCCTGCGGGATTGCCACGCTCCTCCACCACCACCACGCCGTCGTGCTGCTGCTGGACGGAGTCTTCCTCAACCTCTCCCTCTCTCCTTGCTGGATCAAGGCGTGGGAGACGTCACCGGGCTGCACGTGTGTTGAACGCGGAGGCGCCGTGGTTCGGCGCTTAGA
Source organism: Triticum aestivum (assembly GCF_018294505.1). Classification (NCBI taxonomy): domain Eukaryota; kingdom Viridiplantae; phylum Streptophyta; class Magnoliopsida; order Poales; family Poaceae; genus Triticum; species Triticum aestivum. Next base: position 53,025,985 of record NC_057796.1, read on the forward strand.
TCGGAATCAACCGCAATCTGAATCGCTACGAGTACGACTCCCTCATCCGCGTTCTTGCAACGCTTCCGCATCGCGATCTACAAGGGTATGTAGATGCACTCCCCTTCCCCTCGTTGCTTGATTAATCCATAGATTGATCTTGGTGATGCGTAGAAAATTTTGAATTTCTGCTACGTTCCCCAACAGTGGCATCATGAGCTAGGTCTATGCGTAGTTTCTATGCACGAGTAGAACACAAAGTAGTTGTGGGCGTAGATGTTGCCAATTCTTCTTGCCGTGTAAATTACTTAGAACGACGGTCATTGAATAACGCCATGTAAATTACTTTACTTTATTGCTAAGCGCGTTAGCCATAGAAATAGAAGTAATCGTTGGCGTGACAACTTCATGAAGACACAATGATGGAGATCATGATGATGGAGATCATGGTGTCATGCCGGTGACAAAGATGATCATGGTGCCCCGAAGATGGAGATCAAAGGAGCAAAATGATATTGGCCATATCATGTCACTATTTGATTGCATGTGATGTTTATCATGTTTTTGCATCTTATTTGCTTAGAACGACGGTAGTAAGTAAGATGATCCCTCACTAAAAAATTTCAAGAGACGTGTTCCCCCTAACTGTGCACCGTTGCGAAGGTTCGTTGTTTCGAAGCACCACGTGATGATCGGGTGTGATAGATTCTAACGTTCGAATACAACGGGTGTTGACGAGCCTAGCATGTACAGACATGGCCTCGGAACACATGCGAAACACTTAGGTTGACTTGACGAGCCTAGCATGTACAGACATGGCCTCGGAACACAAGAGACCGAAAGATCGAACATGAGTCGTATAGTAGATAAGATCAACATGGAGATGTTCACCGATGATGACTAGTCCGTCTCACGTGATGATCGGACACGGCCTAGTTTGACTCGGATCATGTATCACTTAGATGACTAGAGGGATGTCTATCTGAGTGGGAGTTCAATAATCAGATGAACTTCATTATCATGAACATAGTCAAAAGGTCTTTGCAAATTATGTCATAGCTTGCGCTTTAGTTCTACTGGTTAAGATATGTTCCTAGAGCAAATTTAGTTGAAAGTTGGTAGTAGCAATTATGCGGACTGGGTCCGTAAACTGAGGATTGTCCTCATTGCTGCATAGAAGGCTTATGTCCTTAATGCACCGCTCGGTGTGCTGAACCTCAGCGTCGTCTGTAGATGTTACGAAACATCTGACATACACATTTTGATGACTACGTGATAGTTCAGTGCGTAATGCTAACGGTTTAGAATTGTGGCACCAAAGACGTTTTTGAAACGTCGCAGAACATATGAGATGTTCCGAAAACTGAAATTGGGATTTCAGACTAGTGCCCACGTCAAGAGGTATGAGACCTCTGACAAATTTCTTAAGCCTGCAAACTAAGGGAGAAAAGCTCAATCGTTGAGCATGTGCTCAGATTGTCTGAGTACTACAATCGCTTGAATCGAGTGGGAGTTAATCTCCCAGATGAGATAGTGATGGTTCTGCATAGTCACTGCCACCGAGCTAGTAGAGCTTCGTGATGAACTAAATATCAGGGATAGTTATGATGATCCTTGAGCTATTCGCGATGTTTGACACCGCGAGAGTAGAAATCAAGAAGGAGCATCAATTGTTGATGGTTTGTAAAACCACTAGTTTCTAGAAGGGCAAGGGCAAAAGGGATTCTTCATGAAACAACAAATCATTTGCTGCTCTAGTGAAGAAACCCAAGGTTGAACCCAAACCCGAGACTAAGTGCTTCTGTAATGAGAGGAACGGTCACTGAAGCAGTACTACCCTAGATACTTGGTAGATGAGAAGGCAGGCAAGGTCGACAGAAGTATATTGGATATACGTTATATGAATGTGTACTTTACTAGTACTCCTAGCAGCACCAGGGTATTAGATACCGGTTCGGTTGCTAAGTGTTAGTAACTCGAAATAAAAGCTGCAGAATAAAAGGAGACTAGCTAAAGGTGAGATGACGATATGTGTTGGAAGTGTTTCCAAGGTTGATGTGATCAAGCATCGCGTGCTCCCTCTACCATCGAGATTTGGTGTTTGCGTTGAGCATGATTGGATTATGTTTATCGCAATACGGTTATTCATTTAAGGAGAATAATGGTTACTCTGTTTATTTGAATAATACCTTCAATGGTCTTGCACCTAAAATGAATCTCGATCGTAGTGATACACATGTTCGTGCCAAAAGATATAAAATAGTAATGATAGTTCCACATACTTGTGGCACTGCCATTTGAGTCATATTGGTATAGAACGCATGAAGAAGCTCCATGTAGATGGATCTTTGGACTCAGTCATTTTTGAAAAGATTGAGACATGCGAACCATGTCTATTGGTATATATGCATGAAGAAACTCCATGCAGATGGATCGTTTGGACTCACTTGATTTTGAATCACTTGAGACATGCAAATCATACCACATGGGCAAGATGACTGAAAGTCCTCGTTTTCAGTAAGATGGAACAAGAGAGCGACTTATTGGAAGTAATACATTTTGATGTATGCAGTCCAATGAGTGCTGAGGCATGCAGTGGATATCGTTATGTTCTTACTTCACAGATGATTTGAGTAGATGCTGAGTGTATTTACTTGATGAAACACAAGTCTGAATTATTGAAAGGTTCAAGTAATTTCAGAGTGAAGTTGAAGATCGTCGTGACAAGAGGATAAAATGTCTGTGATATGATCATAGAGATGAGTATCTGAGTTACGAGTTTGGCACACAATTAAGACATTGTGGAAAGTGTTTCACAATTAATACCGCCTGGAACACCATAGTGTGATGGTGTGTCCGAACATCATAACTGCACCCTATTGGATATGGTGCATACCATGATGTCTCTTATCGAATTACCACTATCATTTATGGGTTAGGCATTAGAGATAACCGCATTCACTTTAAAAGGGGCACCACGCAATTCCGTTGGGACGACACCGTTTAGAGAAACCCAAGTTGTCGTTTCTTAAAAGTTTGGGGCTGCGATGCTTATGTGAAAAAAATGTTTCAGGCTGATAAGCTCGAACCCAAAGCGGATAAATGCATCTTCATAGAAAACCCAAAACAGTTGGGTATACCTCCTATTTCAGATCTGGAAGCAAAAGTAATTGCTTCTAGAAACGAGTCCTTTCTCGAGGAAAAGTTTCTCTCGAAAGAATTGAGTGGGAGGATGGTGGAGACTTGATAAGGTTATTGAACCGTCGCTTCAACTAGTGTGTAGCGGGGCACAGGAAGTTGTTCCTGTGGCACCTACACCAATTGAAGTGGAAGCTTATGATAGTGATCATGAAACTTCGGATCAAGTCACTACCAAACCTCGTAGGACGACGAGGATGCGTGCTACTTCAGAGTGGTACGTGATCCTGTCTGAGATATCATGTTGTTGGACAATACTGAACCTACGAGCTATGGAGAAGCGATGGTGGGCCCATATTCCGACAAATGGTTAGTAGCCATGAAATCCGAGATAAATGGAGAAGAAGACGGACGTGGACGATAATGTTACCGTCTATGAAGCTCGACTTGTGGCAAAGAGTATTTCCACAAGTTCAAGGAGTTGACTACGATGAGATTTTCCCATCCGTAGCGATGCTTAATTCCGTCGGAATCATGTTAGCATTAGCTGCATTTATGAAATCTGGCAGGTGGATGTCAAAACAAGTTTCCTTACTAGTTTTCGTAAGGAAAGGTTGTATGTGATACAATCAGAAAGGTTTTGTCGATCCTAAGGATGCTAAAAGGTATGCTAGCTCCAGCGATCCTTCTAAGGACTGGAGTAAGCATCTCGGAGTTGGAATGTACGCTTTGATGAGATGATCAAAGATTTTGGGTTTATACAAAGTTTATGAGAAACTTGTATTTCCAATAAAGTGAGTGGGAGCGCTGCAACATTTCTGATAAGTATATGTGAATGACATATTGTTGATCCGAAATGATGTAAAATTTCTGGAAAGCATTAAGGGTTGTTTGAAAGGAGTTTTTCAAAGGAAGACCTGGATAAAGCTGCTTACATATTGGGCATCAAGATCTATAGAGATAGATCAAGACGCCTGATGATACTTTCAAAGAACGCACACCTTGACATGATTTTGAAAGAGTTCAAAATAGATCAGCAAAGAAGGAGTTCTTGGCTGTGTTACAAGGTGTGAGTATTGAGTAAGACTCAAGACCTGACCACAGCAGAAGAGAGAGAAAGGACGAAGGTCGTCCCCTATGCTTCAGACGTAGGCTCTACAGTATGCTATGCTGTGTACCGCACATGAAGTGTGCCTTGCCATGAGTTGGTCAAGGGGTACAATAGTGATCCGGGAATGGATCACATGACAGCGGTCGAACTTATCCTTAGTATCTAGTGGACTAAGGATTTTCTCGATTATGGAGGTGAAAAGGAGTTCGCCGTAAAGGGTTACGTCGATGCGAACTTTGACACTAATCCGGATGGCTCTGAGTAGTAAACCGGATTCGTATAGTAGAACAATTATTTGAAATGGCTCCAAATAGCGCATGGTAGCATCCACAAGATGACATAGATATTCATAAAGCACACACAGATCTGAAAGGTTCAGACCCGTTGACTAATAACCTCTCTCACAAGCATAACATGATCAAACCAGAACTCATTGAGTGTTAATCACATAGTGATGTGAACTAGATTGTTGACTCTAGTAAACTCTTTGGATGTTGGTCACATGGTAATGTGACCTGTCAGTGTTAATCACATGGTGATGTGAACTAGATTATTGACTCTAGTACAAGTGGGAGACTGTTGGAAATATGCCCTAGAGGCAATAATAAATAGGTTATTATTATATTTCCTTGTTCATGATAATCGTTTATTATCCATGCTAGAATTGTATTGATAGGAAACTCAGATACATGTGTGGATACATAGACAACACCATGTCCCTAGTAAGCCTCTAGTTGACTAGCTCGTTGATCAATAGATGGTTACGGTTTCCTGACCATGGACATTGGATGTCGTTGATAACGGGATCACATCATTGGGAGAATGATGTGATGGACAAGACCCAATCCTAAGCCTAGCACAAGATCGTGTAGTTCGTTTGCTCAGAGCTTTTCTAATGTCAAGTATCACTTCCTTAGACCATGAGATTGTGCAACTCCCGGATACCGTAGGAATGCTTTGGGTGTGCCAAACGTCACAACGTAACTGGGTGGCTATAAAGGTGCACTACGGGTATCTCCGAAAGTGTCTGTTGGGTTGGCACGAATCGAGACTAGGATTTGTCACTCCGTGTAAATGGAGAGGTATCTCTGGGCCCACTCGGTAGGACATCATCATAATGTGCACAATGTGACCAAGGAGTTGATCACGGGATGATGTGAGTTACGGAACGAGTAAAGAGACTTGCCGGTAACGAGATTGAACAAGGTATCGGGATACCGACGATCGAATCTCGAGCAAGTAACATACCGATAGACAAAGGGAATTGAATACGGGATTGATTGAATCCCCGACATCGTGGTTCATCCGATGAGATCATCGTGGAACATGTGGGAGCCAACATGGGTATCCAGATCCCGCTGTTGGTTGTTGGCCGGAGAACGTCTCGGTCATGTCTGCATGGTTCCCGAACCCGTAGGGTCTACACGCTTAAGGTTCGATGACGCTAGGGTTATAGGGAAAGTGTAGCGACCAGACCTCAAATGGCCTGTGCTGCTGTGCACCAGTGTCATCCCTAGATCAGTAATGCTGACACGCACAGTACAAATGGAGGATTTATAACAGAGTAGCAATCACACACTTATTACATCAAATATCTCCAAAGAGATTAAGTATGAGAAACATGGCTTAAGGCCATCTAATAACGATAACAGCGGAAGACTTGGAAGATATGTGAGTCCATCAACTCCAGCGGCATCACTGAGTATAAGACCACGACCTAAGGCACCTTACTCGTCGTCTGAAAAGTCTGCAACATGAAACGTTGCAGCCCGAAAACGGGTCAGCACATAGAATATGCTGGAAAAGTAACACATAGAGAGCAATGAACAATGATAATGCTATACTATATGCACATATGGCTGGTGGAAAGCTCTATGGTTACAGTTTTGCGAAAAGCCAATTTTGTCCTACTTCAAAAGGAATAAATTTTATTTAACTATCATGGTGGTTGAAACATTGAGAAGGTACCTCCAACTCAATCCCAATTAAGTGTCATCCTTAACCCAACAAAATTAATTATAAGTATCACGGTGATGAGATTCAAATGATAATCCAAGTACTAGATACTCAAGTTGTCCATAACCGGGGACACGGCTAATCATGATCAGTTTGTACACTCTGCAGAGGTTTGTGCACTTTTCCCCACAAGACTCGATCGCCTCCGCTTGATTCTCGCACTGCATGATGTTTGAGAAACGGATGACCGAGACACAGTCTTTCAGAAACAATCACTCTTTACTCTGGATGGACCGGTACACCTACTTTCCCCTACATCTGCTAGTCCACCTCTTCAAGAGATCCTGTAACCTACTCAGCTATGCTAGAGCCCATAATAGCTTGTGGCTGCACACGGAAGTTTCTAGCATGAATAATCTTATGATCCCTTTGAGCCTGGGTGGCGGACCTTATACATACAGGCAACACTGGGTTCTCCAGGTGCCTCAATCCACCCAGATGTGAGTTTTAGTTGCCACCTTAAGTTGAACCATTAATAAACATCTCACATCTGTCATGAATTTCACTCAAACCCAATCCACGTCTACGAGCATAGCATGGCAACAATAATAGCAACGTAGAAGTAACTCCCAAGGGTTTGATAAATAAAACAGGTAATAGGTACTACCTCAACTACTTCCCAATACCCACAGTTTATTAGATCCTAATCATGCAATGTGTTTGAGGAATAGATCTAATGCAATAAAAACTGGGTATGAACGGGGTATGATCAAAGTGTTACTTGCCTTGCTGATGATCCGCAAAACCTAGCGATTCGAAGTAACAAGCGGCACACTCCGGGTACTCTATCGCAAACAAACAAGCACACAATCAGTACTCATCTAATGCACAGGTAAAACTCGAATGAAAGATCCAACCAGAAAGTTCAACTTAAGAACTCCGGTTTGCAAAAAGAATCAACTCGAAAGAAGCAACGAAAGTCAAACGGCGAAAGAAAGAAACTTCGGTTGCTAATCTGGATCTAGGTCAAATTTTACTGTAGAAAAAACTTGTTTGAGTAGATTGATCGGAAAGAGAATTTCGAGACGAAACTCTAGGCGTTTGAATCGCCTGATTCCGATAAACGAGCGAGAAGTTAAACAGATTCGAAAATTCGATCAGAAATCGAATCTGAGAAAATAATGAGAAAATCCGTCGAAAAAGAAAAACGGACGAACGGTTAAATAACGGACGTTCGTTAACAGAGAAAAACCGACGAACGCGTTCGTTAAAACAAACGGTTCGGTGAACGCTCGTAGAATAAGAAAACCGAAAAAAAAACGATCTAGGGTTTTTTTTTAAACGAAGGGTTTTTTTTATAAAAAAACCGGTCAACGGCGGAACGGCCGGCTGCAGTACCTCGACGGGGCTCCGGCGGCGGGGCTCCG
>NC_057796.1:53033750-53041758 GCF_018294505.1 Triticum aestivum
GCGGCGGCGCGGGTTGAGGGGAAGAGAGAGAGGGGGGGCTATTTATGGAAGGGGGGGAGGTGGCGGCTTGGGGGAGGGGGCACCGGGCGGCGTGCGACGGCGGGAGTCCGGCGGCGGCTCGACGTCGTGGGGAGAGAGGAGAGCGCGGGCGGGCCGGCCGACGTTCGGCTGGGCTTCGGCCCAGTCGGACGTCGCGCGTTTTTTTTTAAATATGTTCCGCGGAAAATATTGCGTTGAAAAATAAATAAAAATCGGAAAAATATGAAATAAATTTTCCCCGTCTAGTTAGAAAATCTAGAATAGGGTGAACATTTTTAAAAAACAAAAATAAATATTTTGAAAACATGCATATTTTTAATGCAATAAAAATTGCAAATAAAATCCAAATAAATTCCAAATAATGATTTTAACATTTTTCCTCCAGTATTTCAAATGTTTTGGAGAAGTCATATTTTCTCCTCTCGTTTATTTTAAAAAAATGAAATATTTTTCCGGAGAGAAAAATAATTAGAACCACAATCCTCGTTTGAAAATCAATTTGAAAATTCGGGAAAATCCCCAACTCTCTCCGAGGGTCCTTGAGTTGCTTAGGATTATCGAGGATTTGTCAAAATGCAACAAAACATGATATGCAATGATGATCTATGTATAACATTCCAAATTGGAAATTTGGGATGTTACAAACCTACCCCCCTTAAGATGAATCTCGCCCTCGAGATTCGGGTTGGCTAGAAAACAGGTGGGAGTGGTTTTTCCGTAGATCTTCCTCTCGCTCCCAGGTGGCTTCATCTTCTGTGTGGTGACTCCACTGGACTTTGCAAAACTTGATAACCTTGCTGCGGGTAACTCGGCTGGCATACTCGAGAATCTTAACTGGTTTCTCCTCATAGGTCAAATCACTTTCCAACTGAATCGCTTCTAGTGGCACAGTATCTCTTAGTGGTATCTCAGCCATCTCTGCGTGGCACTTCTTCAACTGTGAAACATGAAATACATCATGTACTTCAGACAATCCTTCGGGCAATTTCAACTTGTAGGCAACTTCTCCCATATGTTCCAATACTCTGTATGGTCCGATAAAACGTGGCGCTAACTTTCCCTTAACTCCAAAGCGCTTCACTCCTCGAAGGGGTGATACTCGAAGATATACTCGGTCTCCGACTTCGTGAACTATCTCCTTTCGTTTTGAATCCGCATAACTCTTCTGCCTGGACTGGGCTACTTTGAGTCTATCACGAATCAACCTTACTTTCTGTTCAGACTCCTTAATCAAATCTGGTCCAAACAATTGACGGTCTCCAACTTCGTCCCATAACAACGGTGTTCTACACCTCCTTCCGTATAAAGCTTCGAAAGGGGCCATCTTCAAACTGGTTTGATAACTGTTGTTATACGAAAACTCCGCATATGGCAAATTGTCGTCCCAACTAGATCCATAATCTAGTGCGCAAGCTCTCAACATGTCCTCCAAAATCTGGTTGACTCTCTCGGTCTGTCCATCTGTCTGTGGGTGAAATGTTGTACTAAATTCCAGCCTGGTTCCCAATGTTTCATGTAGCTGCTTCCAAAACTTCGAGGTAAATTGGGTTCCTCTGTCTGATACAATGGTCCTCGGAACTCCATGCAAACATACTATCCTGGTCATGTATATCTTGGCCAACTTAGCACTGGTGTAAGTGGTCTTCACTGGAATAAAATGAGCCACTTTCGTCAATCGATCAACTACAACCCATATTGAGTCATAGCCTGAACGAGTCCGGGGTAATCCTGTGATAAAATCCATGCCTATTTTATCCCACTTCCATTCGGGTATCGGCAATGGTTGCAGCAATCCTGCTGGCTTCTGATGCTCTGCCTTCACTCTCTGACATACATCACAAACTGCTACATACTCCGCAATATCCTTCTTCATTTCGGTCCACCAGAAAGTATTCTTCAAATCCAAATACATCTTGGTATTCCCAGGGTGAATCGAGTACGGTGAATCATGAGCTTCTTGCAAAATCAACTTCCTGATTTCCGGATCATTTGGCACATATACGCGGTCCTCAAACCATAAGGTATCGTGCTCATCCTCATGAAATCCTTTGGCTTTTCCTTTGCTCATCTTCTCTTTTATCTCTTTAATCTCCTTGTCTGTCTTCTGAGCTTCTCTGATCCTTTCCATCAAGGTAGACTGAATCTCCAATGTCGCTAAATAGCCTCTTGGGACTATCTCCAAACATAGCTCGCGAAGGTCCTCGGCTAACTCCTGAGGTAACTCTCCTGTCAAGAGGGTGTTGACATGGCTCTTGCGGCTCAACGCGTCTGCTACTACGTTAGCCTTTCCAGGGTGATAATGCAATCTCATATCATAGTCTTTAATGAGCTCCAACCATCTCCTCTGTCTGAGATTTAACTCCTTCTGCGTGAAAATGTACTTCAAACTCTTGTGATCCGTGTACACCTCACAATGGTTTCCGATGAGAAAATGTCTCCATGTCTTCAATGCATGCACCACGGCTGCTAATTCCAAATCATGCGTAGCATAATTCTTCTCATGGGGTTTAAGTTGTCGTGAAGCATACGAAACAACTCTTCCTTCCTGCATAAGCACTGCTCCAAGTCCTCGACGAGAAGCGTCGCAATAAACTTCATAGTCCTTGCGTTGATCTGGCAGAATCAACACTGGTGATGTAACCAATCGTTTCTTCAACTCTTGGAAACTAGCTTCACATTCCTCAGTCCAATTGAATTTGGTGTCCTTCAATAGCTCAGTCATGGGCTTAGCAATCTTTGAGAAATTCTCGATGAATCTCCGGTAGTATCCTGCAAGTCCAAGAAAACTCCAGATTTCTCCAACTATCGTGGGTGATTCCCAACTTGTCACTGTGTCAACCTTGGCAGGGTCTACTGCTATTCCTTCTCCAGAAATAACATGTCCAAGGAATCCAACTTCCTTCAACCAAAACTCACATTTGCTGAACTTGGCATATAACTGATGTTCTCTGAGCTTCTCAAGTACCAATCGCAAATGCTCCTCATGCTCTTCCTCATCCTTGGAAAAGACTAGAATATCATCAATGAACACCACGACGAACTTATCCAAAAACTCCATAAATACTTTGTTCATCAGGTTCATGAAATAGGCCGGTGCGTTGGTCAGTCCAAATGACATAACGGTATACTCATACAATCCATATCTGGTGGTAAATGCCGTCTTGGGTATATCCTGCTCTCGAATCTTTAACTGATGGTATCCTGATCGTAGATCGATCTTGGGAAATACTTTAGCTCCTTGCAGGCGGTCAAACAAATCATTGATCATCGGCAGTGGGTACTTGTTTTTTATGGTCACTTCATTCAATCCTCGGTAATCAACAACCATCCTCAGCGATCCATCTTTCTTCTCCACTAGAAGTACTGGTGATCCCCAAGGTGACGAACTTGGGCGAATATAGCCTTTATCCAACAACTCCTTGATCTGCTTCTTAATTTCCTCCAAATCCTTTGCGGGCATCCTGTACGGTCTCTTAGATATTGGCCCTGTGCCTGGCAAAAGTTCAATCAAGAACTCAATGTCTCTATCTGGTGGCATGCCTGGCAACTCTTCTGGAAATACATCCGGATAATCCTTCACCACTGGTACTTCCTCCTGTACAACTCCTGATAAGGAATTCACTTGAGTTCTCTTCGGCATATGCCGGGATACATACTTGATCCTTTTTCCTTCCGGGGTGGTAAGCAAAATCGTCTTGCTGGCACAGTCGATGTTTCCTCCATACAACGATAGCCAATCCATTCCCAGAATCACATCCAAACCTTGCGATTCCAAAACAATGAGGTCTGAGGGGAAAACATGCCTACCAATGGCCAATGGTATCTGAAAACATCCTCGGGTGGCCATATACTCTGCTCCTGGCGAGGTTACTAACATAGGGTTTTTGAGAACTTTGGTGGACATCTTAAACTTATTCACGAATCCCCTTGATATGTATGAATGCGATGCACCAGTATCGAAAAGAACAGTTGCAGTAAATGACTTAACCAAAAACTTACCTATTAATGCATCAGGCTGAGCTTCAACCTCCTCCACGCTCACGTGGTTCACATGTCCTTTGTTGAACGGGTTCGGCTTCTTCCCAGAGCTTCCATTGCCAATTCCATTTTGGGCTTCGGGACAATCGGTAGCGTAATGTCCCGTCTTCTGGCACTTGAAACAAGTGATGTGACTTAGATCTCTCTTGGTTGGGGTAGATGGGTTGGTGCGGTTCTGTCCGTTTCCTCCTCCATTCCCATTACCATTCTTGGAGCCATTATGGTTGTGCGAACTACCTCCTCCATGGGTATGCTGAAACTGTCCTCCCAGCTTCGGGGTAAATCGGGGCTTCTGCTGAGCTCCTGAGTTATACTTCCCTTGTCCATACTTCCTTTTACGGTTTTCAATCTGCTGTTGCTTCCCTTCAATCATGAGAGCTCTATCTACTAGTTCCTGGTAGTTGTTGAAAGTTGCTACCATCAACTGCATACTCAGCTCATCATTCAATCCTTCCACGAATTTCTCCTGCTTGGCAGCATCTATAGCAACGTCATCTGGTGCATAACGTGCTAGCTTACTGAAATCCTCCACATACTGGCCTACGGTGCGTCCTCCTTGGTGTAGGTCGCGAAACTCACGCTTCTTCATAGCCATAGCTCCTGCTGAAACATGAGCTGTACGGAAAGCTTGCTGAAACTGGTCCCATGTGACAGTGTCAATAGGGTGCGAGGCTGTATAATTCTCCCACCATGATGCTGCGGGTCCATTAAGCTGATGTGCGGCAAAACGCACTCTTTCCGCATCTGTGCATCCTGCAGTGGTCAACTCCCTTCCAACTTTGCGGAGCCAATCATCTGCAACAATCGGCTCGGTGCTGCTGGAAAACATCGGCGGGTTTAACCTTAAGAAACGGGCTAGGTGGTCAACAGGTGGTGGTGGCGGTGGGTTGTTGTTGTTGTTGCCTTGGTTCTGAACTAACGCTTGCATCAGGGCATTCTGCTGCTGAATCAACTGGGTGATCTCTGGCGGGAAAGCAAATCCGGTGTCGCGTCTCGGAGGCATCTGATAGGTTTAGAAAAGATGAGAATTGAGAAAAGAATGAGGTCTAGAGAGAAAACACTACCCATATGCTCATGAGACAAATTCAATCAATATCACTCAATCAATCCAAACAAGGCAAAACAATCGATCTAACTAGCGTTACAAAGTGCTTGAACTATACTACTAAATGGGGGAAAACTACTACTGATATGGTGGTCTACTAAAAATTCTGATCCGTTGAAGACTCCATGATGTCTGCTCCAGCTTCATCAATCCATTCGTCTTCACTTGGTTCCGAGTTGGTGTCGTCGATGATGATGTAGTTATCCGGACAAGTGCATTTGTCGTCTTCTGCTTTTGGCACTAGATTTCCCACGAATGCTCCAATCTTATTCTCCAGGTCGTCAATCTTCCCGACTAGTGCGTTGATTTCCTCCAAATAATATTCGCGTGTAACCTTGAGTTCTTCTTGGAGTTCCTTGATCTTCGTAAATGCCTTCTTTAGTTCTTCCTTGTCCGTGCACATCTGGTTCTCCTGGCGACGAATATGTTGGTTCTGCTCCTGGATGAAAGCTGCAATTGATCCATCCTTCTTGGTCTTGATCATCTCCCATTGCGCGTCTCGACGTCCACAAATTTGGTAAATTGTATCCTTAAGCTCCTGGTGGTAGACTTCTCCAATGCGTCCCATGGCGATGTGTGCGGCCATGCTCTTCCCTAAACTCCAAGTTGGTGCTTCGAAAACCAATCTCATGGCACTAAACATCCTCCCTGGAATGATAACTTGAATCTTCCAGCTCTCCTCTTCAGGTAAGGTGGCGTTGTAGGTTCCGGTGACGCTTGGTATTCCTATGTTCAAGTACTTGGTGACTTCCTTCAAATGTCGTCCAAACGGCGTGTCTTCATCGGGTTGCATGAACTTGCTCCTTGCATTCGCCATTCCTAAAAGAGTAGAAAGTGGAGAGGAGTCAGAATTGAGAAGAGAGAAGCTTTCTAGGGCTTAAGCTTAGTGGTCGTGTCCTATAGTCAGCGTGTGCTCTGATACCAACTTTGTAGCGACCAGACCTCAAATGGCCTGTGCTACTGTGCACCAGTGTCATCCCTGGATCAGTAATGCTGACACACACAGTACAAATGGAGGATTTATAACAGAGTAGCAATCACACACTTATTACATCGAATATCTCCAAAGAGATTAAGTATGAGAAACATGGCTTAAGGCCATCTAATAACGATAACAGCGGAAGACTTGGAAGATAAGTGAGTCCATCAACTCCAGCGGCATCACTGAGTATAAGACCACGACCTAAGGCACCTTACTCGTCGTCTGAAAAGTCTGCAACATGAAACGTTGCAGCCCGAAAACGGGTCAGCACATAGAATATGCTGGCAAAGTAACACATAGAGAGCAATGAACAATGATAATGCTATACTATATGCACATATGGCTGGTGGAAAGCTCTATGGTTACAGTTTTGCGAAAAGCCAATTTTGTCCTACTTCAAAAGGAATAAATTTTATTTAACTATCATGGTGGTTGAAACATTGAGAAGGTACCTCCAACTCAATCCCAATTAAGTGTCATCCTTAACCCAACAAAATTAATTATAAGTATCACGGTGATGAGATTCAAATGATAATCCAAGTACTAGATACTCAAGTTGTCCATAACCGGGGACACGGCTAATCATGATCAGTTTGTACACTCTGCAGAGGTTTGTGCACTTTTCCCCACAAGACTTGATCGCCTCCGCTTGATTCTCGCACTGCATGATGTTTGAGAAACGGATGACCGAGACACAGTCTTTCAGAAACAATCACTCTTTACTCTGGATGGACCGGTACACCTACTTTCCCCTACATCTGCTAGTCCACCTCTTCAAGAGATCATGTAACCTACTCAGCTATGCTAGAGCCCATAATAGCTTGTGGCTGCACACGGAAGTTTCTAGCATGAATAATCTTATGATCCCTTTGAGCCTGGGTGGCGGACCTTATACATACAGGCAACACTGGGTTCTCCAGGTGCCTCAATCCACCCAGATGTGAGTTTTAGTTGCCACCTTAAGTTGAACCATTAATAAACATCTCACATCTGTCATGAATTTCACTCAAACCCAATCCACGTCTACGAGCATAGCATGGCAACAATAATAGCAACGTAGAAGTAACTCCCAAGGGTTTGATAAATAAAACAGGTAATAGGTACTACCTCAACTACTTCCCAATACCCACAGTTTGTTAGATCCTAATCATTCAATGTGTTTGAGGAATAGATCTAATGCAATAAAAACTGGGTATGAACGGGGTATGATCAAAGTGTTACTTGCCTTGCTGATGATCCGCAAAACCTAGCGATTCGAAGTAACAAGCGGCACACTCCGGGTACTCTATCGCAAACAAACAAGCACACAATCAGTACTCATCTAATGCACAGGTAAAACTCGAATGAAAGATCCAACCAGAAAGTTCAACTTAAGAACTCCGGTTTGCAAAAAGAATCAACTCGAAAGAAGCAACGAAAGTCAAACGGCGAAAGAAAGAAACTTCGTTTGCTAATCTGGATCTAGGTCAAATTTTACTGTAGCAAAAACTTGTTTGAGTAGATTAATCGGAAAGAGAATTTCAAGACGAAACTCTAGGCGTTTGAATCGCCTGATTCCGATAAACGAGCGAGAAGTTAAACAGATTCGAAAATTCGATCAGAAATCGAATCTGAGAAAATAACGAGAAAACCCGTCAAAAAAGAAAAACGGACGAACGGTTAAATAACGGACGTTCGTTAACAGAGAAAAACCGACGAACGCGTTCGTTAAAACAAACGGTTCGGTGAACGCTCATAGAATAAGAAAACTGAAAAAAAAACCGATCTAGGGTTTTTTTTTAAACGAAGGGTTTTTTTATTAAAAAAAACCGGTCAACGGTGGAACGGCCGGCGGCAGTACCTCG